>NC_064282.1:98084273-98100582 GCF_019186545.1 Solanum stenotomum
GTGTCTGGTGAACTTGTCCCATTGAAGTTTCTTAATCTATTGTCAAATGTTGTACACCTTGCTAATCCAATTGTATGTGCACCTACAATAATATTCAATTAAACATTTAAAACGGGTTAGCGCAAGTAGATGCGTATCCAGAATTTTGGGATGATGGGTGCACTATTATGAAAATTAAGGTGGATCTAATCGGTTTGACATTTAGGTTTTTATCATTGAAAATCATTAAAATTTTAAAATTATAGAATTATAGGTCCAAAATTGAAATGCTTAATTAATTAAAACACCAAAATTGCTATCAATTACCACTTAGAGATGTGTTACTCAATTTTAGAAAGAAAAATAAAACAAGATAGATATAAAATTCAAGTTGCTGACCTCACTAAGAGATGCACTCAATCATCGTCACATTATATGATATTTCGAGTGTGGGTTCACACATCTATATTTAACAAAAAAATTAAAAATATAACACTACTATATATGATTTCGGGAGGGGAGCATGGGTTCACGTGAACCCGGTGACCCCCTCTTGCATACGCCTCCAACAAGTCTACTATTTCACTTAAAAGAAACGACGAACAACTTTTGTCACCAAATAATAAAAAAAAAATTAAGTAATCCTGCTTTAAAAAAGAGTTAACGAAGTTTTTAGCAAGTTCTGATTCTCTCATTCACTTAAAACACAACCTTTTATTATATCTAAATTACATTCCTAATATAAGAAAAATATCTTTACTATATATATTATTGTATATAATTTTATTTTTATTTTTTTTTGTAAAAAAAATATTTGAATATTACCTGATAGGCTCACAACATCTGTTAAGTTTAATCCAACATCCTGGAATTTAGAAATAATTGTATTAAGATGATCAAATGGTGCTGGAAGTCCATTACTTGATCCAGAAAAATTAGCAGCTAATCCATCTCTTCTCCCTAATAACACCTTCCAAAATGGCCCTCCACTCTGAAAAAATAAATAATAAATTAATTAGTCTGAAGAGATAGATAGGATTCCGTCACTCTTAATTAAAGATCTCAAGTTCATATGCTGAAAAGGAAAAAAGAGAAAAAATCATGATAGAAAGCGCTACTTAGTTTAACGGGTCTTAGGAAGCGTGAATCTGAATTAATCAGGACTCTGTTGGTAAAGCAAGTATTAGACACCATGTATATAGGAAATAATCAAGATTAGTTAGAGCCTTAAAGCGAGTATCAAACATCAAATGAATTTACCTTTAAAAAATGTAAAAATATTTACACAATTAGATAATATTTTACTAGGTACATAAGTCCATGTAAATCTTGTGTAAATATTAATTTATTTGATAAAAATGATAATTAACCTATTATTATAGTATAAAATTCATTGAACGTATAAAAAATATATTTACATAATTAGTGCGTAAAATTTAAATTAATCAAGAATAGCGTTTCACTTTATAATCAGTTCACCTAAATGTAGAGCTAGGCAGAACTAGAGTATCAATTACGAGTTCGATGGCTCAATAGCTTTAACAAAAAAAATTATATTTGTATTAAGAAAATTACTTTATATATATAACAGGTTAAATTACACTGATAGCGTAAAAAAAATCTTACCAGTAACACTGAATCTCTTGCAGCTATAGCTAATATATCTGCACAAGAAACAACTCCACTACATGTATTCTCAACAACAGTTTTTATATTGTCTATCACTTCATATCCTCTTGCTGAGTTCAAATTTCCTGGAGTAAACTTCTCACTTGTACAACTATTTCCATCCAACAACAATGATGCATCACAACCCTACAATTTTATTAAATTAAATTAGTCGAAAAAGTTACAAATATACACCATTCATTCAATTAATTTATCAATATGATCGAAATATCAGTGTATACATTGTGTATGTGTATGTATACTATATATAATATACATGTTTATTTAGCATAAAAAATATGATTGATACACTATACATATTTTGTAATCTAAATTAGTAGGAAAAGTTATAGATATATATGGTTCGTTTAATTAATTTATCAATATGGTAGAAAAATCAGTGTATATATTGTGTATATTATATATAATATATGCGCATATTTAGTATAAAGATTACACAATCTATACACTTTATACATATTTTGTAATCTAGTTGGTTGAAGTACGTTTAGGGACGTAGTTATCTTTAAAAAATAAGCATTAATGGTTGCATTTTAATTATCAATGTATTTTTACATGTTGTAACAAGTGATGATTTGTTTAGTTTTTTGTTATTAATTATCCACTTCTTATGAATAGTTAATTTCATGTAACTACATTTTATATTTCTATATTGTGTCAGTATATAGAAGTTAATTAATTAACTCGTAGACAGTTGAAGAGCTTGAGTTTTGTACATTAACGGTGTATAAATTTATCAAACCATGAAACTAAATTGACATACAATACAACGTATAGATAACTCAGTTTAGCCAGTTAAATTGCATTGATAGGTTTTTAAAAAAAATTAGCTATTAGTATACATAATTTAAATTAAAAAAATATTGAAATAAAGATATTAAAAAAGGGAGTCTTGGAGTAACAATGTTATTATCTCCATATGATATTATATCTTTCTCGGGTTAATTCGAGTCATGTGAGCTATGGGTGTTAATTAATCACATGATACATTTTTTATGAGTAAAGATATCTAAATGTCAACTCGTGCTAACTTTAAGCCCTTTTATATGTATTTGATCTAATAATAACTTTGAAATAAGGTAAAACGGTCTTATATTATAACAAGTTAAATTATATTGTTAGCGAATATAAAAACTCACATTGACAAAGCAATCGTGGAAGTGAAGACGGAGCAAAGAAACAGCCATTCTTATTTCATTCTTGATTGCACTTTGAACTTCTTTACGAACAACTCTAAGAAGATTTGGACATGTTTTTAAGTAAAAATTTGGTGTTAATTGAGAATTCACACCTACAAATAACACCAAGAAAATCACAATTTGGAAATATAAAATAAAATTACAAGGTCTAATCTTCATGATTTTATTATCGACTCTTGACAATCGTTTTTCTTTTGACTCAGAACGATTGAATTTGGACTTTTGACGACTGAATGTTTGGTTGTGAATGCATGTCAATGTACTTGAACCCTAATTTATAGTCATGATTAAGGGATGATTAAAAATTAAAAATTTCATTAATATAAGCTATAGTGGTATGATGTATGGCGGCTCCATTTAGTTTTTTTTTTCTTTTTTTTAAAATCAAACTTAATTAAAATCTACAACTAATTAATCTACTATTAACAACTAGAAATATTTCAAAGACAAAAAAAATTGATTGAATCTCAAATTTTTTTTAGTACTACATAAATTGAGAAAGAAGAAATGACCTATATTATTTGAAAATGGCGTAAAAGTATTACAAATCATACAATAAGAATTAACAATTTAAAATTTTAAAAGACTTTAATGCTTTATACTTATTCTATTTCCACTTTGGACAAAAATATCCTCCCAATATGCATATTTTTTAAAACAAAAAGTGGGACCCATTATTGATGTATTCAAGGATGATTTGGTAATTTTCCTATGATGAATTCGTTTTGTTTGTTGTTTAATTTTTCTTAAAGAATTGTATAAAATACTATAAATCACAATAATTATTTACTTAAATATTCAAAAGATATAAAAATATGTAACAGATCTGATTAACTCTTCAAATTTTATCGGTGACACATAAATTGGACAAATGAAATAATATATATTATTTGAAAATTACTTAGAAAGTACAATAATTTACAGTAATTAAAAATAGAATATTTTAAAGACAAAAAAAATTGATTGAATCTCAAAATTTTACTAGTACCACATAAATTGAGAAAGAAGAAATAACCTTTATTATTTCAAAATTGCGTAAAAGATATTATCATACAACAATAATTAGCAATTTAGAATGTTAAAAGACATAAAGAATTTTTTACCATAGTTAACAATAATTAAAAATTTAAACTATTTTATTTTGATTAACTCTTTAATTTTGTATTTGTCACATAAATTGAAACAAAAAATGATACATATTGGGCCCGTGCTAGCACGGGCTCCGATGTCGTGTGTATATATATATAGTTGTATATTTTGATTAATTAAGTATTGAACTAAAATCAATAAAATTTGATTTTTTTTATAAACATATAATATTTTATTCATAAGATATTCCATTTAATTAATAAGACACAATACAAAAATATACCTTTTTATTTGACATCAATTGTCTTCTACGCTTTTCAATTTTGAATGTGTACAAGTAGACCTACGTATTCTACGTGGCATAATACATGTAAGACGCCACGTAAGACACAACATTGTCATGTAGGACGCTACATAAGATGAACATGTCTATCTATTCAATTTTATACAAGTTTAAGTGTCTAATTATATACACTGAAAGTTAGAAGGTATAGATATCAGTTGAAATTAAGTTAAATAACACGTCTATGTATTATGTCAATTAATAACAATATACATTTTAATGTACATATTCTAGTATTTGTATTCACACACGAATTCATATTATCAAATCCTTAAATTTATATGATGAACAATCCAAACAATATAAGCCCATTGATTTATTACGCACGTGACACAAATTTAAATTAATAGTTAAAGAAATAAAAAGAACTATGTATATCCAATAATAATTGTTGAAAGAAAAGAAAATATGAATATTAATAAATACTAGTCCTTTACAACCTGGAAAGAAAGAATAACAAAAAGTACACTAAATTAATTAATTAAAAGATGCTTCACCTTTTTCATGGACCCTAAAACAATTAAAGTAGAAATGACAAAATTACAAATAATAAAAATCCAAAAATCCCAAAACAACAACTAATTTGTTGTGCACTAGATTTACCACTATCATCAATTTCAACTTTATTTTCCACAAAATAATGATGTCTTTTAGTATACCAAAATATAATTTTGTACCTAATTTTAGTACTCACGTCAACTCTAATAATTGCCTTAGAATTATTTGAAACAGCCTTAATTGCATTATCCCATGGCATATTATGTGCCTCAATCATGCCACTTTTAGATGCTTCTTTATCTTTACCTTGTTTAAATTTATCAAATGTAAAATTACCTAGAGGGTAACTCATATTTGTACCATAGTAAAAACTAAGGATAATGTTGTCGTAACGAACAGATTTGTCCTTCATTTCATTCTTCAAATTTAGTTGAAATGATATATGGTTGTCACGATTCGTCCTGTTGTTGTTGGAGTTGATTGATTTGTCAAGGCCTTGCACGTAAACATCTCCGATGGAACATTTGGGCTTCGTGGTACGTAGAATTAACCATAGGACCAGAGCTGTGACGCCTAAACTCAATATCAATTTGACACAATCACGAGCACGTGAATCCGACATGTTGGGAAGTCAGAGAGACAGTTTCAGGATTTGAAGTATCAGAAGAGATGAAAGAAGAGATGGGAAATGAGAGTAGAGAGAAGTGGTGGAACAATATTCTTAGAAGTTTTTGTGGGTTTTTTAAAGGTATATATTGATTCTCAACAATTATATTTTTTTGCTTTTTTAAAGACTTGAGTGATTGGGTCAATGACTTTATTACTTTACCCCTCATTTTGTTTTTTTTTTTTTGCTTTTTGTACTTATAGACAAGTTAGTTGGTGGTTTCCATTAAATTCTTGGAACATGTCCTGCACAATAGTGTGAAAGGAAGACTGAAAAAAATAATTATTTTGCGAAAAATATTTTTCAGAAAAATAAGTAACCTTTTTGGTATTTGGTGAATAAGAAAAAAGTATTATTATAAAAATATATGTAAATAATCTAAATAAATATTATCGGGTATGGTTTCACGAAATTTAAATATGTCCCCCCACACTCATCTAATTATTCCTCTGACAAGTTACAAAGCACTTTGTCATTACTTATACAACTTCTTGGAAGATAATATAAAATAAAAAATAAAAAGTACAAAGACTAGTTGACCCTGCCTGTATTTTAAAAATACTTTTTTTTTAAATCCAGGTCTTTTAAAAAAACAAATAATAAATCAAATTATTAAAGCTCTTCTCAAGAATTGATATTTTCTTTTTTTCATGGTTCCGCGTCTGATACTCGCTTTGAGATACCAACTAATTAGGTGTCAAAAAATTTAAATCGATTGTTCCTTTTTGGTGTAGTTGTTTAATAAATTTATCAAAATCATAGTGACACCTTATCTTGATGAGGGTTTTATTACCCTCTCCTAAATTCATTTTTTCTATATTTTTGGGTACCTTTTGTGCTGACGTGATATCTTTAATTTGATAATGATCTTGTGGTAAGTGGGCTCTTTGGATAGCCCATGAATAATTCAAGTAATTGAGTTAAGTCCAATTCTTGATAAATAAGTAACCTTTTTGGTATTTGGTGAATAAGAAAAAGTATTATTATAAAAGTATATGTAAATAATTTAAATAAATATTATCGGATATGGTTCCACGAAATTTAAATATGTCCCCCACACTCGTCTAATTACTCCTCTGACAAGTTACAAAGCACTTTGTCATTACTTATACAACTTCTTGGAAGATAATATAAAATAAAAAATAAAAAGTACAAAGACTAGTTGACCCAACCTGTATTTTAGAAAAGACTTTTTTAAAATCTAGGTCTTTTAAAAAAATAAAAATAATAAACCCAATTATTAAAGCTCTTCTCAAGAATTGATATTTTCTTTTTTTCATGGGCCGGCATCTGATACTCGCTTTGAGTACCAACTAATTAGGTGTCAGAAAATTTTAATCGATTGTTCCTTTTTGGTATAGTTATTTAGTTAATTTATCGAAATTCTAGCGAGACATCTTAATTTAATGAGGATTCTACCCTCCCCCATCCCGAATTTTTTTTTCTATACTTTCATGCACATTTTGTGCTGACGTGACATCTTCAACGAGGTAATGTTCTTGTGGTAAGTGGGCTCTTTGGATAGCCCATGAATAATTCAAGTAATTGAGTTAAGTCCAATTCTTGATAACTTTCATTTCTTGGGCACCTTTTGTGCTGACGTGACATCTTCAACAAGGTAATGTTCTTGTGGTAAGTGGGCTTTTTGGATAGCCCATGAATAATTCAAGTAATTAAGTTAAGTCCAATTCTTGATAACTTTCATTTCTAGCCCAATTCTAATGAAACTAGAGATCAGGTTAGTTGATTTTGCAGATTTGGCCCTTGAATTTTTACTTTTCTTGGTAGTAACATATTTAGACACAACTTTATAGAATAATATTTTGGATAGAAAGTTACTGAATTAGATTGAATTCTGTATTTGCTTAATTGTAATCTATTATGGCCAACTACGACGTGGAAATTCTTTTGAATAATGGGTGACAGTGAGACCTGAATTCAGGACGACCTTTGCTTACTCTAATGTTAATGTGTGTGACCTTATCTCATGTTTTTGCTCATGATGGAGTACATGAGACTCGAACCTAGAGACTTTGTTTGCTTTACTATCATGTTGAAGTGTATGACCATTTCACTAAAAAAAACTTAAGTTAGAGTATTAGAGATAACATACCTCTATTTACTTAATTATATTCTCAATAAATTCTAAAATGTTATGACAAAAGTGAAAATAAAGAGAATACAAAAACTACAATTTCTTCATAAAGTTCAATATAAGATCATATATTTCACGATACAACAACTTATATTAGTACATAATAACTATATGTAGTGCTTAAACCCTTTAAAAATATTGTCAGATATGTGGCGGATCATCCAAAAGTTATATATTTATAACAGATCCAATATTGGTGTGACAATATTTTTAAGAGGTCCAAAAGCAACATATATCATACTTATACCTCACAATACAACAACTTATACTAGTACATACTAACTATGTCACTCAAACTCTTCAAAAATACTGGCAAGTGTACGTTGGAGGATCTGACACAAGTACAACATCATTTTGGAGTGCTCGAACAACGTAACACAATATTACATACTGATTATTCAAATTAATTAACAACCCTACAGTTCGTCCTGATTTGACCGTTCGATCCAGTCAAAGGACTAATATTTCCCATCTTAATCATGGAATTAACAAAGTCATTGAAGAAAAACTTAGAGCTATTACTATATGTCTCAACTAGGGTTTTTGTTGTTGTTGTTATAGCATCATCACTAGAGAACAAGATTTGGTCTGATTCAAGAAGTCCTCTTCCATTAATCAAATTCTTGAAATAATGATTGTCAAATAAATTTGTGGAATTTCTATCAAGTGGGGTTGTGTTGTTTCCATCACTTGTGGATGGACACAAATTTTGAAGTTCACTTACTAAGGTTGTGTCTAATGTTGTGTCTGGTGAACTTGTCCCATTGNTTTTTTCCTATTATACCCTTATTTACACTTCTTGAAAATTGTAAAAGTGTATGTTGTTTCCCTCCAATTTATTTCACTTGAATTCAAATAAGTGGTTGTAATTTTGAAGTGAAAAGTTGTCATAAGGGTAAAATTGTAACTTCACTGTGCTAATCATTGTTGCCTTAATCTGTGTGCCATTTCTAAAGTGGACAACTAAAAAGGGACGGAGGGAGTATTTCGAGTGTGGATTCACACATCTATATTTAACAAAAAAAATTAAAAATATAACACTACTATATATGATTTCGGGAGGGGAGCATGGGTTCACGTGAACCCGATGACCCCCTCTTGCATACGCCTCCAACAAGTCTACTATTTCACTTAAAAGAAACGACGAACAACTTTTGTCACCAAATAATAAAAAAAAAATTAAGTAATCCTGCTTTAAAAAAGAGTTAACGAAGTTTTTAGCAAGTTCTGATTCTCTCATTCACTTAAAACACAACCTATGATATAATTACATTTATTTTATCTAAATTTACATTCCTAATATAAGAAAAATATCTTTACTATATATATTATTGTATATACATTTTTTTTATTTTTTATTTTTGTAAAAGAAATATTTAAATATTACCTGATAAGCTCACAACATCTGTTAAGTTTAATCCAACATCCTGGAATTTAGAAATAATTGTATTAAGATTATCAAATGGTGCTGGAAGTCCATTACTTGATCCAGAAAAATTAGCAACTAATCCATCTCTTCTCCCTAATGACACCTTCCAAAATGGCCCTCCACTCTGAAAATACAATTAATAAATTAATTAGTCTGATGAGATAGATAGGATTCCGTCACTCTTAATTAGAGATCTCAAGTTCATATGCTGAAAAGGAAAAAAGAGAAAAAATCATGATAGAGAGCGCTACTTAGTTTAACGGGCCTTAGGAAGCGTGAATCTGAATTAATCAGGACTCTGTCGATAAAGCAAGTACTAGACACCATGTATATAGGAAATAATCAAGATTAGTTAGAGCCTTAAAAGCGAGTATCAGACATCAAATGAATTTACCTTTAAAAAATGTAAAATATTTACACAATTAGATTATTTTTACTAGGTACATAAGTCCATGTAAATCTCTTGTAAATATTAATTGATAATTTGATAAAAATGATAATTAACCTATTAATACATTATAAAATTTATTGAACGTATAAAAAATATATTTACATAATCAATGCGTAAAATTTAAATTAATCAAGAATAGCGTTTCACTTTATAATCAGTTCACCTAAATGTAGAGCTAGGCAGAACTAGAGTATCAATTACGAGTTCAATGGCTCAATAACTTTAACAAAAAATTCTATTTGTATTAAGAAAATCACTTTTATATATATAACATGTTAAATTGCACTGATAGCGTAAAGGAAATCTTACCAATAACACTGAGTCTCTTGCAGCTATAGCTAATATATCTGCACAAGAAACAACTCCACTACATGTATTCTCAACAACAGTTTTTATATTGTCTATCACTTCATATCCTCTTGCTGAGTTCAAATTTCCTGGAGTAAACTTCTCACTTGTACTACTATTTCCATCCAACAACAATGATGCATCACAACCCTACAATTTTATTAAATAAAATTAGTAGAAAAAATTACAGATATATATCGTTTGTTTAGTTAATTTATTAATATGATCGAAATATCAGTGTATATATTGTGTATATGTATGTCTACTATATATAATATACATGTTTATTTAGCATAAAAATATGATCCATACACTTTGTACATATTTTATAATCTAAATTAGTAGAAAAAGTTAAAGATATATACCGTTCGTTTAATTTATTTATCAATATGGTCGAAATATCAGTGTATATTTTGTGTATAGGTATGTATATCATATATAATATATGTGCATATTTAGTATAAAGATTACACAATCTATACACTTTATACATATTTTGTAATCTAGTTAGCAAAAGTACGTTTAGAGACATCTTTAAAAGTAAGTATTAATGGTTAGTGTATTTTAATACTCCCTCTGTCCCTAATTACTTGTCCATTTTTTTTATAGTTGTCCCTAATGACTTGTCCATTTTGACAAATCAAGAAAGGACAATTTTTTTTACCCTATTATACCCTCAATAAAATGACTTATTACTTTGAAAAATGTAGAACTTTTCATCCGCTTTATAATTAGTAGGGTAAAATGGTAAACTCACTATTTCATTAATTGTTTTCTTAATATGTGTGACAATTCAAAAGTGGACAAGTAATTAGGGACAGAGGGAGAGGGAGTATGTCGTAACAAGTGATGATTTGTTTATTTTTTTCGTTACCAATTATCCACTTCTTATGAATAGTTAATTTGATACAACTATTTTTTAAATGATCTGATAGTACAAAATATTTAAATATTGTGTCAATATATAGAAGTTAATTAATTAACTCGTAGACAGCTGTAAAGTTTGAATTTTGTACATTGAGGGTGTATAAATTTATCAAACCATGAAACTAGATTGACATACAATACAACATATAAATAACTCATTTAGCCGGTTAAATTGCATTGATAGTTTTAAAAAATTATACATTTAATATGCATAATTTAAATTAAAAAAATATTGAAATAAAGATATTAAAAAGGGAGTCTTAGAGTAACAATGTTGTTATCACCATATGATATATTTTTCACGGGTTAATTCTGAGTCATAAGTTAGCTATGGGTGTTAATTAATCACATGATACATTTTTGACAAGTAGAGATGTCTAAATGACAGTTGGTGCTAACTTTAAGCCCTTTTATATGTATTTGGCCTAATAATAACTTTAAAATAAGGTAAAACGGTCTTATATTATAACAAGTTTAATTATATCGTCAGCGAACATAAAAACTCACATTGACAAAGCAATCATGGAAGTGAAGACGAAGCAAAGAAGCAGCGATTCTTATTTCACTCTTGATTGCACTTTGAACTTCTTTACGAACAACTCTAAGAAGATTTGGACATGTTTTTAAGTAAAAATTTGGTGTTAATTGAGAGTTCACACCTACAAATAACACCAAGAAAGTCACAATTTGGAAATATAAAATAAAATTACAAGGTCTAGTCTTCATGATTTTATTATCGACTCTTGACAATTGTTTTTTTTTTTTACTCAGAACGATTGAATTTAGACTTTTAACGACTAAACGTTTGGTTGTGAATGCATGTCAATGTACTTGAACCCTAATTTATAGTCATGATTAAGGGATGATTAAAAATTAAAAATTTCATTAATATAAGCTATAGTGGTATGATGTATGGCGGCTCCATTTAGTTTTTTTTTTCTTTTTTTTAAAAATCAAACTTAATTAAAATCTACAACTAATTAATCTACAATTACTTAATGCTAATCACTGAGGAAAGTGAAGAAAATAAAGGTTTTAATATTGCATGGTTATGGTAATGGGGGCTTAGTACTTAATTACTTATCATAGAATATTAAATTTTAGTGACCAGTGACGATTAATTTTTTTTCTTTCGATCTTTATTGACTTCTAGCGACTGGATTTGAATTTTTTATTGTTATGTTTTGGTAAGGATGTTGTATGTGTATGTTAATGTATTTGAACCCTAATTTATATACATGATTAATAGATGATTATTGATCAATTAATAAATATAAAATTCATTTATATATAAGTTATTAGGTGGTGTAGAGCTGTCAATATGGGCTGGCCCACTTCATCCGGGCTAACCCATACATGCTTTAGAATTTGACGGGCAAGGTCGGGCTAGCCCATTTTTATGTGGGCCAGAAAATAGTCGGCCCAGCCCACAAGTGCGTTGCCCAGCCTCTTTTCTTAGAAGTATATTTTTTATAATTTTTTAAATTAAATTATAATTTAAAAATATTATCATAAATATCGACTAATGTTACTACTTATTAATCAAATACACAAATAAAATTATCTATATAATATTTATTAAGTTTGATTTCAAGTAAAAACATAAATAGCTAAATAGAAATATTAACCTAATTGTTATCCAATGATCATAATAAAACACAAAAACTATGATAATATTCCATAGGCTATGGCCTATGTAGTGATTCCCTAGAAATTTTAGAAACTTTATTTTACGTAGTACATATTTTATAAACATAATTTGTATTTAAATCGTAATATTTCAAACTTTAAACAGATTTTGAGTGTAGACTCCTGTTATTTTTAATAGAGCAACTTTCGCATATAGCAAACACAAAAATCATATTTGTATGTTATAGCTATAGTTTTCATAATTGCACTCCATAGCAAACACAAATATGTATATTTCGCTATACATATACAAAAGAAAGCAGTTGTATAATTTCGCTATACATGTACAAAAGAAAGCAGTGTTATAATCTGCTTTGGTATACATATACAAAAGACCAATTGTATAATTTGTGTTTGTATAAAGCGAGAAAGAGAGAAAGACAAAAGAAAACTGGGCAGGGGAAGATCGTATTTGTATAATCATAAGTGTATAGGACGAAAATATACTATTTTCTCTCGCTTTATACAAATACAAACACAATGTATACATTTGTGTTTGTATAAAGTGAGAGAGGCGAGTGAGCGAGCAAGATCTGGGAGAGTGGTGAGTGAGTTCTGGGAGAGGGGAGAGAGGGAACGAAAATATATCTATATATACAATTTTCTCTCGCTTTATACAAACACAAACGCATTTTATACATTTGCGTTGTTGTATAAAGTGAGAGATGCGAGTGAGCGAGCGAGATCTAGGAGAGTGGCGAGTGAGATCTGGGAGAGGGGAACGAAAATATATGTATATATACAATTTTCTCTCACTTTATACAAACACAAACACATTTTATACATTTGCGCTTGTATAAAAAGTGAGAGAGGCGAGGGAGAGAACGAGAGTGGCGAGCCAGATTTACCAGGAGAGAGGCGAAATAACAACAGTTTGCTATGGGGTACAATTAAATCAAACTATATTTATAGCATTTAATTTGAATTAATAGTTTGCTATTATATACAATTTTTCCTTTTTAATACTCTATTTTATTTTTATTTGGCCAACGGGCCGACCCTATTCATATTTCTCAAGCTTCACAAATCGACAGGCTTATTCAGGCTGGGCTAAAAAGCCATTTTCTTAAATGGGCTTCAAAAATTGTAGTTCAACCCTATTAAATCACGGGTTAAGCCAGGCCGGCCCAACGGGACTAACCCATATTGACGGCTCTAAGGTGGTGTATCACTAAAAAAAAGAATTAGTGATGGACAATATCTTTTATTGTTAAACAGAAAGTTTTTGTCGCTAATTCTATTTAATAATGGATAAGCTAGTAACAAATTATCAAAATAATATTATATTAGCTACGAACTATTTATCGACAGATTAACGACGAGTTTCTTTTAACTCATTGTTTAGTTTTTTTTTTTTTTGGTACTGGCATGATGTATGGCGGTTCCATTTAGGGTTTTTGTATCAAACTTAAAATGTATAACCATTTACTTAATTATAATATTAATCACTATGGAAAGTTAAGAGTTGAAAGTTTTATATTATATTATTATATTGAAAATACAAGCATGTTCATGAATGTGAGTTATGTTTGAGGGATAATTTAATTAATTAATTGGATTGAACTTAATTATAGTGCATGATAATTATAAAAAAAATGTTCCAATAACATTGTGTTTTTTTAGTTGTTTCTAATATGTATTAGTGCTTAATTACGTTGATAGCATGATTATTATCTTTAATATATCTTCTCTCTTGGACTATAATAGTAGTTATGTATTTCTTTTCGTACCAAAACATTGACTTTTACGATAAACACGTTGAAATTATTTTTGATAATATATGGAAGATGATTGATAAGACTAGAACTTATAAGAGGAAAACAATTAGGAAAAATTACATGGTTAAGCAAACGTATACTAGTTAATTAATCATCATAGATATAGTTTTAGTTAATTACCACTCACGACCAACATTCAGTGATAATTACGTGGGTTGGCGTTTCGAGTTTGTATAATTCACATGTTTGTATAATTCAAAATTTGTATAATATAATTTGTATAACATTTGTATAATGTAATTTTGTATAATTTAATTTGTATAACATTTGTATAATGTAATTTTGTATAATATAATTACTCACCCGCGAATTATACAAACGAGGCAGCTTAAGATGTAGCTACAACCCGTAAATATGCAAACTATAGCTATGAAGCATAATTAAGTTTATTATTGTTGCTATTTGCGAAAATTCCCCCAAACGATTAACGGCCCATTTTCCCATAGAAACATGAAGAATGTATACAAGGCCCATTATATCTAATATATTCAGACCTCAATATATTCGATTATAAGCCCAGTCTTATTGAGCCCATTACATCCTAGCTCAAAATTTGTATATCGTAATTCCTAGGGAGAATTACACAAATAGCCACCCCCACCCCAACACCGGAATAGAAAAATAGTCATTGTCGTGGAGTTTGAAATTTTACAAAACTCTAGGATATTTTCTTCGAGTTTCACTTGTGAGATTTGATACTCTAGAACTTATTTTCAAGAATTGGGCCAAAAAGTGGCTAATGTGCGTTATTTCTACTAAGTCATGCGGCTTTGAAGTAAGGTCGCTTATATCATATACGCTTTGTTCTTTAAAAAAGGCTAGTTTTTAATTTTTGAACTATGGCAATTGAACTTGTGCCTAGTAGTTTTTTAGAAGCTGAAGGCCCGCCTGAACATAACTTGTGAAATATTATAATGCGAAAATATAAACTTATACCCTATGAAAGAAACTTTGTTATGAGGGATAAAAATTAAAGACTAACACAAAATATGCGCAAAAGTACAAATGATACCACTTATATTACAATACTTTTGGACATGAGATGAAAGGTCTTTGGTAAGAAGAGATGGTCGGCTTGACACAAATATTATTACTTATCATCCACTTTAAAATTAAGCAGTTCAGTTCGATGATACCTTATCGCTTGCATACAATATAATATAAACTTATCACCCACTTTGTGTCTTATAATATTATAACTTGCACAATGTAATTTATTTTCCTAAGAAAATGTTTTGTTCAAATTAATTTCTTAGTTATTTTCTAGTGTTCGGCAATTAAGCAGAATAATATTATCCCACACATTATATGTGTGACATGGGGTGGGGAAGTGGCAGATCCACCTTATACTAAAGGGATGATACACTAATGAAACTTGTTTTTCTTACATTCATTATAAAAATCATATTTTAAGAAACTTAAAAAATACTTTTCAAAATATTATGATCAATCAAACATAAAAAAAAAAAATTGAAAAAAATATTTTTCACAAAAATACAAAAAAATGCTCTTGTTAAAATTTGGAAGATTCAAAATACGAATAAGTCTATTAATACTGCAGTCAAGTGACTTTATTAGTATAAGAATATTATATGGAGTTCTAATTATTAATATACCATAAAGTCAGCCATGCAGATAAAATTTAAGGAATATTAAGACTTCTTTTTATTCACACACAAAAAGATACGTATTCATAGGAAAAATTCCATAATTAATGATTAGTTATTTATCAAGTTGTAATTATTATTTTTTAAATATATGTCATTTAGGAAAACTTAATTTGGAGATCAAAACCAAGAATAATTCATGTATTCTAGGGGTGTGTTTGGTATGAAGGAAAATGTTTTCCATGGAAAATGTTTTCCTAGAAAATGTTTTCCTGGAAAACAAGTTGATTTTTGACTTATTTTTTCATGTTTGGTTGGTGAATAGAAAATATTTTCCGGAAAAGATTTTTACTATTTGATTTATGAATGATTTTTTTTTTTGAGAAATATCTTTTATTTTTACTAGGGTAGAAAATAATTTTTGAAATTGAAAATATTTTTTAAAAACAAACTTAAATTTT